>NW_025765255.1:0-45000 GCF_003918875.1 Haliotis rubra
CACATTTAACTTTTCTTCCGCACATTAAATACCTAAAAAATAAATGCTTGAAGGCATCTGGATCTATTAAAAGTTGTTTCCAATTTCCTAAGTGGGGAGGGATCAAGCTACCCTCCTACACCTCCATCGATCATTGGTTCGCCTCGAAACTTGATTACGGCTCCATTGTGTATAGTGGAGCCCGCCAGCAACCTAAGACTAGTAGATTCAGTCCATCACCAAGGCCTAAGACTTTATCTTGGGTCCTTCAGAACTTCTCCTGTTGACAGTCTATACGTCGAGGCAGATGAGCCATCTCTTACACATGGCCGTATAAAATTATCATTACACTATATTACCAAATTAACCCTGCATTTAACTGTGTCTTCAACTCTATGAGTGATTTATACAACAAGAAATCTTCCCTTGTTTCGCCTTTTGGGTTCAAGGAATTAAACCATTCATTTCTAAGCTGCAAGGATTGATTGTGAAAACATATCTCCTTCCCGTCTTCTTTCTTCTCCTCCTTATAACAATTGGTTAGGTCAGAAGTTGACCTAACACTGACAACAACATTTAAAACAATCAGAAACCAATGAATTACAATATAAACAAGAATATAATCAATTAAAAGTAAATATACTAGTACATATAAATCCTTATTAACAGATGGATCTAAGGATGGTGGCGCAGTTGCCTGTGCCACTGTCATTGGATCTAGAACAATATCTTCTCGACTGCCCGATCACAGCTCAATTTTCACAGCCGAAGCAAACGCCATAATAACAGCTCTTAAATATATTAATAAACACCGTAAATATCAACAATACATAGTCTTTTCCGATTCTCTTTCGTGTCTTGAGGCTATTAAACATCCACTTTTATTAGAAATTATTGAATTGTATAATTAGCTTGTTACTGGCCAATGCGACATCGTCTTTTGTTGGTTACTCAGCCATGTTGGCATTTCTTCGGAACACAATGGCCGATCTTGCTGCTAAGGCAGCACTCAACAAATCTGTGACACCACTTCTGATCCCAGCACTGTGATTACAAAGCTGCTATTAGATCTTATATCCGTGATCTGATGCAAACGAAGTGGGACACCCAAGTAGGTATCAACAAATTACATGAAATAAAACCCTATATTGGTTATACCTACTTGAGTTGTCAGTCCAGATTTGAAGAGGTCATCATGCGACGATGTCGTACTGGCCACACCAGATATACTCATGAATAGCTATTGATAGGTGTGCAACTTCCGTTTTGCATCCCTTTGTGATGAAAGAATCACAGTCAAGCATGTCTTGCTTTGACTGTGTTGAATATTCCATCACAAGGGATAACTGTTTTAAATCACGAACTACGAAGGATCTTTTTAATGATGTCAGTTCTCATTTAATTATTGCATTTTTAGAATTTGATTTGTTAAATGATTTGTAAATAGCTAACTATTTAATGATTGGAAGTTTTTAATTAGTAACTCAGATTGTTAGTGGCTGTATCGTAGAGGGGGTTAAAGTACTGTAAACTTATTGTCCTCCTGAGAGGATACGTAAGTCCCAAAACATTCCCACTAAATTAAAACATCACTTTTTTTAATCGTAGAATATGTGTAATGTTACCATATGGCTAGATTTTGTCTCAATCGCTAACAGCTGAAGGGATGATGTAAATCCAGCTAAGGCCCATGCAGGAAGCAAATGTACTGTAAGTCCCCATGGTCCCTATGGGTATGGTGATCTACCTTCTGTTGTTCGCAAAATATAGCCTGTTTTATATTGTATTGTCATCTATAGTTAAACTGTTTTAGATCTAATTACTACTTTTAAATTCGAATCTGTGATAATCTAGTTATTTTACTGTCCTTCGTTGACAGGGTTTTACAATTGACCATTAACTATTATGTATAAAATTAATTGTTCTCGTCACGATATGGCTGAAATATTGCCGATGTGACGATCAATTTTAACTCACTCACTCACTCATAATAAGTAGACCGCACCCTACATCTGAAGCCATGTCCATTCGGTAATGAACACATATTTAAAGCTACACCAGTGATTGTGCTGAAATACAGCTCTTGTATTCACCAGCATGTTGAAGCACTTTTACAGTCTTTAGGGTCCTGGCTCATGGCCAAAAATATACGTTTGCTGAGTGAGTTAGTGAGTGAGTTTAGTTTTACGCCCTCTGACTTTGACTGCGTGTCGAGGTATTTTGCATCATGTTTGTATCGTCTAATGGGAGTATGGATAATATTGTTACCTCACACCCTAAATGTCGTTTTCTGATTGCCTGGGCGCCAATGTACCCCGCATGGTCTATGTTACCCGCGGGGAATATCGAACTGTGGAATTCATTTGTTACTTCGTGTTAGTAATTATTTTACTCGAATAATTGAGTCAAGTATGATGTACGGAAATTACCGATGTTTTGCGAATGCAAATCGGTGGTAGGGAGATAACTCTAAATTTGTTCTTCTTGTCTGTCGTCGGTATTGGCTAATTGCCTAACTGTGGTACTCCTTATTATTATCCGATACCCTTGCTTCTAACAGTTCAAAGTTAGTATCGAGGTGTTTGATAAGATAAATACGTTGTTCACTGGTCCCTCGGGGCCCATGGTTTGATAGAATCTCTATGTTAGTTTATGTTCCCAACAAAAACAAACTTAGAGGGCACATCAACCCACGCCCACCTGATGACTAGTGAACAACTTATAATGTCCCCGCGCGCATCCCCATGGGGAGTAAGGAAGAGATGGAGGAAGTAGATGATGATGTTGAGCCTGTTGCGAGCTGCAGTTTTCGTCAGCATTCAGCTATTACGACCAGGCCGAAATAGAACCAGCTGTTGCAGAAAATAGAACGCTTAAGCGCATAAACACAAACAACCCATATGTATGTTGAATATTGTTTTTTCGAAGCCAAAAATACATACTTTGCATCAATATATTGTTTCATTGTTACACTGAGTGACCGTTTCAGTTCCAGTTCCAGTTTTTATCATTTCTACAACTGTAACAGCACAAAACATCAGTACTCGGCAGCATGTTGCCACAAGGTCGCTTGGCAGGTACGTTAAACAACAGCAGTTGGATGCAGAGGACGCCCTGTCAAGTGACGGAGAATCGTTAATGTCGACTGACTGATGACAAATTGAATTGTTTCACATTATATCTTTTTACAGTATTCATTCACTGACACAGGGTCATTTAAGTCATTAGAACCTGAAAACATTAAATTGTCTGTGTGATATTTCCGTCTATGCTGAATGCATGTTTTTGAATCTCAGATGCCATTCTCCCTCAAGTCATAGTTCCTTGACACATTGGCCATTTGTCACAATATTTGAAACAATATACTTCCAAGATTTATAAACACTTACCTATGATTTAGACGTAAGAAATATCACGCCATTGGCTGTAGCCTGTATCACAAAATGTAAATGTTGTATGAGGTGAGGTGAGGTGAAACTGGGTTTTACGTCGTGCTTGAGAATATTTCGCTCATATGACGACGTGCATGCGTGTGTATGTGTATGTGCGGCTGCTTGTACTAGCCCAGACTGAAGCTGATTTTATAGTGCTAGCCCACTGAGATACCATGCCGCAGTGAAGCATGAATACCCCACTCAGACACATTATACTGACTCCGAGCCGACCAGTCCTTGTTGTACCCATTAATGCCGAGCGCCAGGCAGGGACCAACAAGTACCATATTTTAACGTCTATTGGTATGACGCGGTCGGGGATCGAACCCACGACCTTCCGCTCTCCGGGCGGACGCTCTAACCACTACACCACGGAGGCGGTTAAATGTTGTATGAATGTACTGAGTGCGGCACAGTTTCCGATCGGTATGCACGACTTTGACGCCATTCCCTGTAATCATATCGAGTTCTCTACATTTATCAGTGTAGTCATATATTTTATTCTAGACTAACAACTAGTCATTGAAATGAACATATTTTACAGAAAATAAAGCACAAAGTGAAAACAATAAAATATTATGAAAAGGAGCCCTGAGACTTTCGTGGAAATCTAGACTTGCCACATTTTCTAGACTAGCGTGGGATTGCTTGGAGATATTTACTTCAGGGTCTGTATGACAGACTAATTTTATTCCAACGACTTGCGTAACGTGGGGTTACAGCTGTATTGTTTAGATTGGTCAGCTACTTTTAGTTACACTCACTACATGAGGATTAGTGAGTGATTATGGTTTTACGCCGCTTTTAGCAATATTCCAGCAATATCGCGACGAGTGACACCAGAAATCGGCTTCACACATTGTACCCACCTTGGGAAACGAACCCGGGTCTGCAGCGTGATGGGCGCACACTTTAACCACTAGGCTACCCCACCGCCCCCTGAGGATTAGGCTGATACACCAAGGATCTTCAATGGCTCTGGTAATAATTATATCGCACCCTGTTACGAAGAAAGGGTGCAAATTCGTTAGTGACAGTAGAGATTTGTTTGGCAAACATTTTTGTCGAACAAATAAGATGACGATGAGTGAGAAAATTACATGTATCCGCTAGTCATTGGGTGTAATATGCCTAACTATGAGCTCTCATATTTTTTCAATAAATTGTTTTGTATTGTCGTTGATGAAATGCCATTTGTCCATATCGATGCGACCTTAAGCATCTGCTATTGACCAGTTCATATTATTATTAGTTAACATTACATCCAGCGTGGCAGGTTCCAGCTGACGCTAAATATATGCCTTCGTACAGATTGTTGTAACCGAACAATGGTTGCTTATCAAATTTTAAATTTCAAATACATTTTAGTCAATATGCCTTTGGCGAAATCTGTCATTTTATCACCAATAACCACACGAGCGTGAATGTGTGAATATCGCATTAGCCCGACGGTTTTGTTGTTCTTCATGGTGTCAGGGCTATGTCAGGAAATACACTTGAAAAGTACCTGTTAACACTCCTTGACAGCCATGACCGTGAAGGTCTGGGTTAGAATGAACCTTCAGTAACCCATGCTTGTCGTACGAGACGACTAACGGGATCGGGTGGTCAGGCTCGCTGACTTGGTTGACACATGCCATCGGTTCCCAATTCCGCAGATCGATGCTCATGCTGTTGATCACTGGATTGTCTGGTCCAGACTCGATTATTTACAGACCGCCGCCATATAGCTGGGATTTGCTGACTGCGGCGTAAAACTAAACTCACTCACTCACTCTTGACAGCCATGTGATATTGTGACCTTATAGTGCCAGAAAAGGTTGTATGTATAAAATGTGACTTGTTCGAAAGAGTACATGCTAAATATGGGAGCTTAATGTCATTAACGGGATCTTCCTTGGTCCCAATAGCATTATTGACACTGCGTGAACTGCTGAATTCTACAAAATATGCACCAAGCTACTAAACCTATATGACATTCAACACGTTCCATCACTGAACTTCGTTTGTTTGTTTCTTTTTGTCGAAACTAAACAATACGTCTGTAGATTGAATTCCACACCAAACACTCAGAGTGAGATTTTCCAAATTTCAACTTAGATCCGTTACCCATACAGACATGTGTTCTCCATATGATCAACACGGTTTAACAATATCAATTGCAACATGACCAATTACATGCAAACTCTGCCATGTTAGAAATGTTGTTGAGTGAAGAGCCATGGGTTGGATCAACTGTTTTGGGTTGGCTGTCAATCTACTGTAAGGAAAAACTGATTGACATTTACACAAAGTATATAAATATATGTGATAACACATTGTTTGTACATCATTTTGCATTACTCTCATATTTTACAGCAATGGTGAGTGAGTGAGTGAGTGAGTGAGTGAGTGAGTGAGTGAGTGAGTGAGTGAGTGAGTGAGTGAGTGAGTGAGTGAGTGAGTGAGTGAGTGAGTGAGTGAGTGAGTGAGTGAGTGAGTGATGAGTGAGCGGTTTTACGCCACCATTAGCTATCTTCCAGCAACATCACGGCAGGGGACACCAGAAATGGGCTTCACACATTGTACCCATATAGGTAATCGAACACGGTCCTTCGGCGTGACGAACGAACGCTTTAACCACTAGGCTACCCCACCGCTCCTTACAGCAATAAAAGTGTGATGAAAATGTCACAGTATGTTACCATCAGGTCAGTCTATTTGATAGTATAACGCCGTACTCAGCAATATGCCAGCTATATGGCGGCAGTATGTACATAATCCAGTCTTCTACGGTCGGTCCATCAATTCTTTATTACATCAAAACGATTTGATTCATAAAAGGCTTTATAGTTTCTATTATTTTCCTTTTTGTATCCACTGGCCACGAAACAAAACCAAGATAAATTGTTGATATCCAAGATTGTTATTATTCAGAGATAACTTGTTATAACTATTATGTACAACATTACGCATCAATGTGAACCTTCACATGTATTTTGGAGCGGCATTAATATAAGCCAATTAGGGCTTGTTTGCCAATCTTTTCTTTCTCCTTGAATGGAATAAAATATGTTTAAACCACAAATAATCCAGTCTGGACCAGACGATCCAGTGATCAACAGCATGAGCATCGATCTACGCAATTTGGATACGATGTCATGTGTCAACCAAGTCAGCTAACCTGACCACCCGATCCCATTAGTCGCCTCTTGCGACAAGCATGGATTGCTGAAGACCAATTCTAACCCGGATCTTCACCGGTTCAAAAGACACTTGAAGCAACTTTGCGAGGTTTAGCTCCCCCCGCATATCAGTATCATGAGGGGCGGTGGGGTAGCCTAGTGGTTAAAGCGTTGGCTCGTCACGCCAAAGACCCGGGTTCGATTCCGCACATGGGCACACTGTGTTAAGCCCATTTCTGGTGTCCCCCGCCGTGATATTGCTGGAATATTGCTAAAAGCGGCGTAAAACTAAACTCAGTCAGTCAGTCAGTCAGTATCATGACGTTGCACCCCCTGATATGATTCAAATGATATGACATTACAATCATATTTAGAAAAGCGCCCTACCCTACTTCCTGTGCTTTCCCCACACAGGTAAATAAATCTAAAGTAGATTCATTTTGTTTAATGGCAAAATGTATGGCCTCGCATGTATGGATAGTTTAATAAACTGCAAAACTGCTTTCTGTTACCTACAAGCGGACATTATGTTGCCTATCGACCGCTAATGAAAAGGCAATAATGATATAAAAAGCAGTGTGGCACATGTAAAATTAGGACATTTATTTTATGTTTTACCAGCAATACATGCGGTTTATTACAGGGATGTGACTGATTAATAGAAGGCAATAGTGACTGATACTAATGTCAAACCTATTGTACTTGGTGATGTTTATCTAACTTTACTAAACTGAACAGATGATATATTGCACATATACAGTCTGAAAAGGTATGGAATAATTAATCAACTTTATAAAACATAACACCATATTCTGTTATAAATGATATAGAGTTATTAACACAACAGTCAGTTGTAGATCTTATTACGGGGCTCTATAAAGCTAAATTCGAAATAAGACCCTCCTTATCCTTACCATTATGCTCATTGGTGTTGGAATATAAGAAAGCTCAAAAGTGAGAGAAATGGGATTCATAAAACATGAAACGCAGAAATTCGCCTGATGTTTTGGAAAATTGTACTTAATATTCAGTTTACATTCCATTACATTTGATCATTTTATTTCAATATTCACGTTCTTCTCATTTAGGGGCTGGGAGGTAGCCTAGTGGTTAAAGCGTTAGCTCGTCACGCCGAAAGCTCTGTTACCATTCCCCAGATGGGTACAATATGTGAAGCATATTTCTTGCATTACCTGGCGTGATATTGCTGGAATATTGCTAAAAGCGGCGTAAACCCTTACTCGCTCACTTTTCACTTCACTTTTCACACGGATCAGAGAAAGAGTGAGTGAGTGAGTTTAGTTTTACGCCGCACTCAGTAATATTCCAGCTATATGGCGGTGGTCTGTAAATAATTGAGTCTGGACCAGACAATCCAGTGATCAACAGCATGAGCATCGATCTGCGCAAATGGGAACCGATGACATGTGTCAACCAAGTCAGCGAGCCTGACCACCCGATCCTGTTAGTCGCCTCTTACGACAAGCATGGGTTACTGAAGACCAATATTCTAACCCGGATCGTCACGGGTAGGATCAGAGAAAGAAATCATAGAGGCGTATTATAAAGTATCACCTAATGCAGACAAATTGAACCAAAGGATCCCTTTGAATCATATATCAGTAATATTTCAACTTGACGCTGGGTTTGTTACTACGAAGGTGGTCTCCATTATCCACTTCAGCGTTCAGATAACAGGTATATGTGAGATCCAGCAGTGATGTGGCATAACAAAAATAAAAACTACATTTTTCGGCAGTTCAGATGTTCCAGATGCACCACAATTAATGCAATGATTATTGAATCTATCCAAGATGCAAGGATATACTCCGAATTGTTGTGTTCCTGAAATAATAAAGAAGTAGCGAGTGAGTGAGTTTAGTTTTACGCCGCACTCAGCAATATTCCAGCTATATGGCGGCGGTCTGTAAATAATTGAGTCTGGACCAGACAACCCAGTGATCAACAGCATGAGCATCGATCTGCGCAAATAGGAACCGATGACATGTGTCAACCAAGTCAGCGAGTCTGACCACCCGATCCCGTTAGTCGCCTGTTACGACAAGCATGGCAAGCATGGGTTACTGAAGAACAATTCTAACCCGGACCTTCACGGGTAATAAAGAAGTAGCAAACCTGTGGTCTGTTATAGGTTTTCAAAGAAAAACCAGTTAGCAACATCGTGTAGAGATTGTCTTGCCTATATCCCATATACTGTTAATGTATAATTTAGTCATGTTCGTTCTCAGTGCAGCTATCAAACAAGTCGTTAACTGATACACTCCATACTGATACACTCCATACTGATACACTAAATACTGATATACTCCATACTGATACACTAAATACTATACCTGGCGAGACAATATATATCACCAAACCCACGGCCTCCCTATGGGTTCCCCACTATAACCCTTAATCACCGAGATCTTCATGACCCACCTAGAAGACAAAGTCCTGGAAACATCCCCCATAACACCCCTCTGCTGGTTCCGTAACGTGGACGATACCTTTGTCATCCTTAAGCTTCATCCCGACAGCGACCCTAATGCTCTACTAGACCACATCAACTCCCAAAACCCACGTATTCAGTCCAACCGTCATTTGACCTTCCTTGATGTACTGGTACTGAAGGACACCAGCAATAAACTTAGCACTACAGTATACCGAAAACCAACCCACACAGACCAGTACCTTCACTACGCCTACAACCATCCGCCCCAAGTCAAGAAAGGAATCATCTCCACCCTAGTACGTCGAGCCCACAACATCTGCTCCACCAAGCAACACCTTAACGCCGAACTCCATCACCTGAATCAAGTCTAGATCGTCTTGTTAGATCCATATTAAAGGATACAGTTGAAGAATACTCAGATATTGATGTATACGATAAAAATTCTAATGACCTTAATATAAAACTTAAGATTGATGATAGTATATTTTTAGAAACCTTCCTTATGAAACTTAGAGGAAAATCAATTTTATATTCAACCTTTCTAAAAAAGAAAACCATTGATAAAACCTCAGAATTAGAAACTAAAATTAAAGGCTATGAAGAATCAATAAGAAAGGACTTTCAAACTATAGAGGAAAATTTATTATCTGAACTTGCAAAACATAAACTTGAACTACAACAAATTAAAGAAGATGAAATAAGGGGTATACAGCTCAGAAACAGAATTTTATGGTCTGAATAGGGGGCAAAACCAACCAAATTTTTTTGCAACCTAGAAAATAGAAATTATGTCAGCAAATCAATTAATAAGATTGTCACGGATAACAATGATGAAATTGCTGACAGCTATTCTATCTTAAATGAAGTAAAAACATTTTACAAAAAAACTTTACTCTTCTGGCGGGAAATATGAGGATGATACTTGTTTACAGGATGTGGTAACACCCACTTTAAGTGACCATCTTAGAAACAAATTAGAAAAAGATATGGACATGGAAGAAATAACATTGGCTGTTAAAAATATGAAAAATAACAAAAGTCCTGGAGTAGATGGATTTCCAATAGATTTCTTTAAATATGTCTGGAAAGACCTTAAATATTGATCTATAGATTTATTAAAGATATTTTTAATAAGAATCAAATGTCTTTACAATGAAAAGAGGTGTCATTACATGTATAACCAAGCTAAATAAAAACAGAACCCTTTTAAAAAACTGGAGACCAATAACTTTATTGAATTCACTGTATAAAATAGTAAGCACTTGTATTTCTAATCGTTTAAAAACAATCTTGTACTCTCTGATTCATGAAAATCAGACTGGATTTATACCTGGTAGAAATATAAGCGAAAACACAAGATTACTGTATGACATTATGTTTGAGACAAAAAGAAGAGACATCCCAGGTTTATTAATTTTGATCGATTTTGAAAAGGCATTTGATACTGTCTCTAAAGATTTTATCAATTTGGTATTAAAAAAGTTTGGTTTTGGTCCCCAAATTATTAACTGGATAAATATCCTAACCTATAATACAACTTCTTGTGTTATTCAAAATGGACATCTCTCAGAATTCTTTTCAAATGAATGGGGATGTAGACAAGGGGATCCGTTATCACCGTATCTTTTCCTTTTTGTAGCTGAAATCCTTGGATGCATGATAAGACAAAATGAAAATATCAAAGGTATAGTAATTGATGATACGCAGTTAAAATTAGGACAATATGCAGATGATGCTGAGTTGTTTTTAGATGGTGCAGAAAATGTCTTTATTCCGCTGTTGATACAATTAATAGCTTCTATAAGATGTCAGGACTAAAAATAAATATTGATAAGACTAAAGCAATCTGGATTGGTTCAAAAACAGGCTGTGGAGATAAACTATTATGTCAGGATTTGAATATTGAATGGCGAAAAAATGAATTTGATGTTGTGGGAATTATATTTAACGCCGAACTGAAGGATTTATGGATCATCAATACAAAGAAAAAAACAAAGACAAAAATTAAGAGAAGTACTTTGAAAAAAGATTATATACATGGGGGTTTAAGAATGATTGACATAAATACCTATATCAATGCCTTGAAACTATCCACTTTGAGACTTTATTTAAGAAAATCATCAATATGCAATCCATGCAATTTTCCTTTACATGATATCATGAAATTTGGTGCTAATTTGTATAATATTGCTGATATTCATAATCCATATTGAAAGATGTTTTAAAGCATGGAATATGTATTGTACTAACATAACCATAGAAGAAAGTAACAATGATGAAATTTTAAAACAAAAATCATTATATCAGACATTGGGCATATAAAGGACTATTAACCATCAAAGACATGTGTGATGAAGAAGGTTTGATGTCTTTGGAATCTTTGAAAAGTAAATATTCAATAAAAGGACAGAACTAGATCATATATATGTTCTAAATATTTTACCTGAATCATGGAAAATACAATAACAAATCCACAAATATATACATAACTATTACTTGAAGCTAAATTCTTATCAAAAGAATTTTTTGAAATCATTACAGGGATCAAGATTATTTTATGATATATTGCTGTTTAATAATAATAACCCTCATATGTGTCATAAATGGGAGAAAGTGTTGGATGATACTGTTGGATCTTACAGACAAGACATTAATGATGTAAAACTCTTTACAATTCTAATTTAAATTTTACATGGTATTATCCATACCAAAAGGAACTGTTAAAAATGAACCTTATCCAAAGTGCCTCATGCAGCTTTTGTAAAGATGAGGATGAAAACTTGTGCCATGTTTACTGGGAATGTTGTGAAACTAAGAAGTTTTGGGATGATCTTCAAATTTGGATTAACACCCATTTCATACAAAAGTTAATTTGACAAACTTTTTGGTGCATTTTGGTTCCTTAAGTAAAATCCATTTCCTTAATCATATAATCATTTCAGCAAAAGACATATTCATGTCTCTTCTTTGAAAAACAACATTCCAAAATTCAATAACTTTATAAAAGACTTTAAAAGATATTTTTCTGTGGAAAGCTTCATTGCCAAAAGAAAGAATGAAATGAAGAAATTTGCAAAAAAATGGCATCCATTATTCCCAGTATTTCAAACCTGACCTGTGTATGCAACAACCGCTTTTGTAAAATCTTGATCTTTATGTATTGATTAATTAGTTAACATATTTGTAGGTGCACTGATGTAACATTGGAACATTTATTATATAGGAACATATACAACGCAATAAGTAGGGCGCAATATATACACATGATGTTAAGGACCAGAATGATATGTCAGGTGCACAATATACAACATATGTTAGATAAGACCTATATGATGGTGTTAAGGACCTGTTAGGTGCCCTGACTCTGAGGGTGTGGGTTCGAATACCGGATGGACTCAACACAACCTCCCCAAAGTACTAGAATCTGTACTTTACTAAAAAGTGTAATCCCAATAACATATGTTACAGACCACTTTCTTGTGTTTCATGATATCGCATTATACAATATGGATCAGATGTGACTCAATGAGATACAAGGGATGTGATGCAATATACAAGGATATATGTCAGATGTGGTGCTTTAAACAATATGACATGTCATATATGATGTAATACAACATGGCCAATAACTTTATAATATGTCGGATATGACGCAATATATACATGATATCTCGGATGTTGCGTATGTACAACATGTGTCGGATGACCCCATATACAATACGATATGTCTGATATGGCGCAATATACAACATTGTATGCTTGTTGTTGTGCTATATACAGCATCATATGTCGAAGGTGCCGCTATATACAATACCATATGTTGGATGTGACGCAATATACAACAGGAAAGATCAGATGTGGCCCTATATACAATATTATATGTCTGATATGACGCAATATACAACACTGTATGCTGCATGTTGCGCTATATAAAACATGATATGTTGGATGTGGTACCACATACAACACCCTATACAGGCTGATACTTCACTGGTCTAACTATGTTACATCCTGGTATGTTGGGTATCTGATTATGTTCATGTATTTGTATATGTCATTATGTAATGACCGCTGATTATGATGGAAGACTTTGGTTTCTTAAAAAATAAAATAACTAAAAAAATAAAATAAAAAAAATAAAAAAAGTCTAGATCTTCACACAGTACAACAACTACCCCGAACAACGTGACAAACCATACAGAACTTCAACAACAAAACAGAGAAATCCACCCGTCAACGATCTGCAATCCGCCTCCCGTACTACGGGATTGTCAGACACGAAGTCCAGAGACTCTTAAAACAACAGGCCAATATAGATGTGTTTTTAAGAGAAACAACATCATCCTTAACACCATCAAAGCGACTAGCAAACCACCAACCAGCCCGAAACAACAACCACTGGGAACTGTTGTGGACAGGCGTATGTAGGCGAAACATATCAAGACCCCTCAAAACCCGAATCAAAGAACATCAGACCTCAGTATGAAAACTTAACTCCAAGTCAGTTTTATCAGATCACATCCAAGACAGTCCCAATCACAGTATCCAGTGGGACAGAGCCAAACCCCTAACAACCAACGTCAAAGACTTTAAACTCAGGAAACTCCAAGAAGCTATCTACATCAAAATACTCCAGCCATCAATCAACCGTGACCAAGGTTATTACCTCCTGCATACTACCAACTCATCAAAGATCCTCATCGTCGATAATCCCCTCATCGTATATTAATGTATACTACAGGCTTCACTATCCCCTTGTATATACTACAGGCTTCACTTGTTAACGCTTTAATCAAAGGCCACGTGTTGTTATTGTGACCGGCTTCCTAATCCCCACTGTAAGGTACAAACATTTCCTCTAACTTGTATATATGCTCCTCTATCCTCATTCTGTTCATCACTTGCTTGATAACGGCGTTAGAACCTACACCGAAACGTTCCTCTCACAGCAATAAAGAAGTTTTTTCATCCATATATTGCTAGTTCCTTACTGTTCCAACTAAATGCCTCTCAAAGAAGTTAAGTCGTTATCACGCTCTCTACCTGTATCACGGGCCGGTGATCCATGTACGTGAAACCCGTGAAGATCCGGGGTAGAATAGGTCTTCAGCAACCCATGCTTGCCACAAAAGGCGACTATGCTTGTCGTAAGAGGCGACTAACGGGATCGGGTGGTCAGACTCGCTGGCTTGGTTGACACATGTCATCGGTTCCCAATTGCGCAGATCAATGCTCATGCTGTCGATCACTGGAGTGTCTGGTCCAGACTCCATTATTTACAGACCGCCGCCATATAGCTGGAATATTGCTGAGTACGGCGTAAAATTAAACTCACTCACTCACTCATGTACGTGAATAAAACATCGCATCACTGTAGTATATAGCAAAACTCTGCATAAATCCATACTCACTCACTCATTTTCTACAGGTTGGGGACATCTTTGGCCTCTACATATCAAACCGTAAAATATAACGGTATTTTGTCTGAGTGTTTATTTACATGACAGACATCGCCAAAATCATGTGTGAATCTCGTTTACTCGTTTAAATTTATTCACGAATGACATATGTTTTGGATTTACTCCGAGTAGATGCAACACACTGGCCAGTATAAAAGCAAAACCCCGAACAACAGTCTTCATTCTGAATACAACACCGCCCCTTAAGCTGTATAACTCTTGATGCTGAGTAGATCGATGTTCGTGAAGTAAACCACTGGAACCACCTGTCAAAATTCGATATCGCTAGGCGAGGCGTTAAACAACAAATCGACTGACCAAATCTGTTCAAAGATGCTGTTACACACACACACACACACACACACACACACACACACACCGTTACGCACAAACATCTTACTACTGCACACAGCTGAACTGTGTCTGTATGTGTAGATTTTATGTGATCATCTGCCAGTTTGTAAAGTTTGTTTGTTGTTTTAAACACCCAGCACTCAGCAATACTGAATATAGCAATATGGTAGTGATGAGTTATATGCCATGAATATATTCCCAAACAAAACAAGTGTTAAGTTAGTGATGAGTTAGAATATCAGTGTAGCTTCCAAAACGAAACCAGATAAATAAATGCAATCATTTACAAATTTCATTTTCAACAGATACATTATATTAATATTTATTCGACGTCCCATTTGAAGGTCCGTGTTAGAACTGATCTTCAGTACCTTATACCCGTGAAGATCCCATAGAATTGATCTTCGTAAGAGGTCATAAAGGCGACTAACGGGATCGGATGGTCAGGCTCGCTGACTTGGTTGACACATGTCATCGGTTCCCAATTGCGTAGATCGATGTTCATGCTGTTGATCACTGGATTGTCTGGTCCAGACTCCATTATTTACAGACCATCGCCATATAGCTGGAATATTGCTGAGTGCGGCGTAAAACTAACCTCATTCACTCACTAATTACCTTTTTCAGATATTCAGAGATCTATATTTCACGGCGTGTAAACTGTCTATACAATAACTTCATCAAATTGCTTGAACAGTATATTATCTTTATCAAATCGGATTGGTAGGTGCGATGTCTGTTTAATGACCCCTTCGACATAAGAATATTTATACAGCATATCACAACACAGGGGGTGATAAAGGGTCCAACATCAAATATATATACACACGTATATGTCTATACATGTAAACGTAGAAAAATGTCAAATAATTCATGTAAATGTATAAACATGCCAAATGAATTTTGTAAATGTATAAACCTGTCCAATACTATATGTAAATTAAAACATGTCTAATAAACTTTAAAGGTTTTAAAGTGTTTTATTGGAGTCAAATATTAAAAACAGACAGACATATTCAAAAAACAGATTCTATAAACAGTTTCAATGCTTGTTTCAGACACTAGAGTTATATTTCCAAATAACACCGTTTTATGATCATAACCTTTTATATAGAAGAAACAGTTTGATCTGATATATACATACTTTTACAATAAAACCGATAATGATAATGATCTTCGTAATAACGACACCAGCGGTAGTTCACTGACAATAAAGTGCTGAAACTTATAGGTGTATTTAGGTCATTTCAGCTGAGTCTTAGAATACAGTGTATGGTTTGCCTCTTTTGTGAATAAAAGATGGACATTGCTAATAATCTGTGTTGTTTTAGTTCGTTTTTAATTGTGTTTGACGATTCATGTGTCACCCAACATTACACCTTAATGTGTCACCCAACATATTTCAATCACGCACTGATGAAACGAAACAGAAATTTGAAGTGTTTCTAGTGCTACAATACATTGTGCTCGTGTGAATTGATACGTTCTGTAGATATACTCTTGCGTTGCGTGTGAGTGTGTGTGTGCGCGCGCGCGTGTGTGTGTGTGAGAGAGAGAGAGCGTAGTATATGTACATATTATTGTATAAAAGTATAAGTCGGCATGAACAATTGGATTTTTTATGATTTTGTATATGTATAATATAGGAATGTAATAAAATCGTATTGTGTTATATATGACTACAAAAATTGAATGTGGTCTATCATGACTCAAAGGTGTGGAATTTTTAAATCAACACGCATGATGAACTGACCAGATACTGCAGGCAAAATACCCAAATAATATACTTATAGATATTCAACAAAATATATCAATATATTGATGGTTTCGGATAAAATAACAAAATCCAACGAATGTGAAACTACACACCTCTATCAAAACAACAGTAGGCTTCGTGTTTAAGGTAGACGATTGTCTTACCTCGTTGAATGTTTGTTTGTAAAACAATTACTCCGTGCATATTACAGAATAGTCGGCACTTCAGAAGTAGCGGTCAGTTTTCACAGGCTTCAGCGTGGCCTTCTTGACCAGGTCGGTCATTTCAGTCAAGCTACCGGTTCCACGCGCTACCTTGATTGGCCACTTTAGGTAAACAATGGCTGCTTTTTAGGTAAATAAACATAACGTGCATGTCTGATTTCCGTGTAAACATTTCCCAGCCCTGTCCAGCAGTATGGCTGCTCAGAAAATACCAGTTGTTCGTATTAGAACACAAAGCGTCCATGATTGATGTAAAAACACTCCCGAGATCTAAAAAATGCGCTTGCATAACGGAAAACATCAGAAGAAACCGAAAGTTTGTGTCCAGGTATATAAAGACGATGTTAAGATCTACAATATCATTCGCCCATAAATCTTCGACCAGGAAACAGTTCACACTTTGAGAGACGACTTGTATATTTCTGCATCTATTACAGAAGAATATTATCATACGTTGGTGACCGAGGACTGAGCATATTGACAGAAGGTATGTGTACTGATAACGCAAACCAACACAGGTAAACTGTCTCGCAGAAGCTGACAAAAAAGCAGACCTACTTTCATTTAGAAAACATCTTTATATTGAAAGAACAACATTCCGATATAAATTCGTGTACTGGTGTGAACAAATATCTTCGCTGAACAACATTTAGTTTACACGGGTTCATTATAAAATCCGTTTAGAAAACAGTTTCGATAAATGGCAAAGACATGACGTGGAAACTCTGCAGCTCGCTCTTCTGCCCTTGCTTATTTATAATAAAGTGCCCACAAACTATTTTTGCATGTTTAATTGTTAAAACGCTTATAATGGGTTTTTTTGTGAAATACAGTTCGCATACGTTTTCTTCACCGGGACTCTTCATAGCTTGATGCAGTCCTATGTGGTGACATTTTATTTACATTCAACTTAAATGAAGAAAGATACCAAATACAAACACGTATGCAAATATCTGCGCAAATGGTGTAATTAAATCCGGTCATTAAATTTTCTTTCTATTAATTCTTTCCAGATTCCTATAACAAACATCATGAAGGTAAAGACCCCCGAGCCGAGGCCAAGCAAGTCCGATAACAAGCGCGTGCAGCCCCGCAATAGGATCAAGTACACTGCTGGCCAGGTGAGTTTTATGCCTGGTGATTTTGTAATTACTTTGAATCAGGTGCAACAGAGTATATATAACTTTTCCGCCCACGACGTATCTATACAATAATTTGGTCGGTAGAATCTCAATAGGGGAAGGTATTGTACGGGCGCTTCTAGTGATTTTAGTTCGTTTAAAAAACACGTTTGTCAGCTGTACAGTCTGTTTATGGCTATTGTGACTTATGTTGACAGCTTCATCAGTTAGAGAGGGTCTTCATGTCCAGCCAGTACCCTGACAGCTGCACCCTGGAGGAGCTCTCCAACACCCTCAGTATCAACACGGAACGACTGTCGGTGAGTACACTTGCTATGAAACATACAGCAAAGATAGTGTTTGATAACAGGAACACAGACCAAACCTAAATTATATGCTTTAATATGTTAGAAATGTAAGACAAGGAAGTACGAAAAGAGGTATTCGTTTCCCTAGTCCAGTGTTTCGCTGTCCATATTTCACCGGATATATTCGTTATGAGTATGAGCTGTACCACTTCAAGATTCACCCAATCCACAAGATCGGATACAAAAAGGATACAAATGTTATTGTATGTTCACGAGTTGATATTTTTGCTTTTATTCAAATTTTCTTTTTCTTCTTTTCCTGTCAGATCTGGTTCCAAAACCGTCGGTCTAAGTTCAAGCGTCAGGCGAAGGGAAGTCACGTGAACTGGATGAGGCGACAGTTGTACCACCAGGGGTCGCAGTCGTCACATGACGTCAACAATCAGTCGGATAAATGTCACGTGTTGTCTCCACCAGTCCCCCACAACGCAACACCAGAGGCACCCAAATCAAAGTAAGCAATAGTTCAATGGCTGTGCGATGTGAGCAGAGAGCTATGGCGAGCGTCTGGTTGCATTCTTGTGGCATTATTTCTAATAACCAAATGCTTTCAATATGAACACGTGTTTTTTTTCTTTGGCTTCAGGTTTCTGCCATGGCGTGAAATTCTTTTTAGATGACCTCTCCGTTGACCATTTCAATGCTGGAAATACTGAAACATATTAACGCTGGCATTAATATATTATGGGTGCACTTGCCCTAGATGAAAATGTAAATGGAGATTCCACCAAATATAGTCAGACCAGTGTCACGAACGTCGTTGTTAGGTAAATTATTATTGTTATTTCCGAAAATTGCGGAAGCTTGTCTTGAACTCTCGTGACTACATGGCTTCTGTACATTGTCAAATACAACTCGTGTTGTATAACTCACTACGAGGATAATGTTTGTGCTACGGTGTCCATAAGACATTGCTTTTGTTTCAGTTTGAACTATTATGGGATGAACTACCCAGCAGCTGTATCCGGTTGTGACAACAGTTACTTCATGACGTCACCCATGTTCCATCAGATGACAGCCTCCTACCCATCGCACAATGAGAGGATCGGTGCTTCCGGTTACACCCACAGTCCTTTGTTACTTCCGCATCTGAACGACATTTCGTATCCCCAGACGGCGTCCTATCCCCAGCAGAGCCCAACGTACTCAAGCCCTCCAACCCCTCTCAGTGAACACGACCACAGTGAGAGTTACCTCCCCTCCTACAGTTTCCCAGGACCCCAGCTGACCTTCACCCCTATTGCGTGAGGAGGGGCGTGTCGATAAGGACTGAAACCAGACTAGCTGAGACCTTGCTGGTGGGTTAACGAATTCTGGATTAACAGTGTAACGGGTTGTCGACGCTCAGAGGTTTCCTGGCCTGCGTGGACTGGGACATCCACCACTACATATGAAGAAGCGGTTAGAAACCTGTCGCTCTAGTGCTATGTTGTACATACAAACGATGGCATGATGTATAATCATTGCCTTAATGTATATATTTATGTGGTAATACATTTCATGTGAAATTCAGTTCAGTGTGTTATTGTTTTTACTCACCAACGTCAAGACCTACTTGCATTCAACGTATGATTCGTTGCCTGATGCAGAGGACCGCCATTGACCCGGAAGTACGTCAAAGGTGCAATCTAAGCAATAGTAGTTGTATATTGCCACACTCAGCAATATTCCAGGTCAGTAAGTAACCGAACAACCGATCAGACAACCCAGTGGTCAACAGCATGAGCATCGATCTGCGTAATTGGGATACGTTAGCATGCATTAATCCGATGCCGTTCGTTGTCTCTTAGGACAAACATAGGTTGCTGAAGACCAGTTCTTACCTGGATCGACCCGCTTGGTTGACACATGTCATCGTATCCCAATTGAGAAGATCGATGTTCATGCTGTTGATCACTGTATTGTCTGGTCCCGACTCATTATTTAGAGACCGATTCCATATAACTGGAATATTGCTGAGTGCGGCATTAAACAACAACCAAACTAAATCTAACCTAGATCCTTGCCAGGTACATGCTCTCTTATTGCAACTCACCAATGCCAGTTTTGTTGTCTTTTATTCTAAAACGGGGGGCGGTGGGGTAGCCTAGTGGTTAAAGCGTTGGCTCGTCACGCCGAAGACCCGGGTTCGAATCCCCACATGGGTACATTGTGTGAAGCCCATTTCTGGTGTCCCCCGCCGTGATGTTGCTGGAATATTGCTAAAAGCGGCGTAAAACCAAACTCAGTCAGTCAGTCTAAAACGGCTGGGGATGGAACCTGCGACAACCCAATCCGGGCAGACATTATGTCCTTCTACCACGGAGACCAACACAGGCATTGGTGATTCGGAAACTGTTCACACAGGACTGCGACCATTTTAGAGACGCTTCTATCAATTGGCATGCCCTCCTTATTCTCACTCGTGTCATCAACTCCATCAAATCATACTTACTTTCGAAACAACTAACTCTGTGTAAAGTAGAGGAGCCATTTATTCCTAGTAAGACAAAAAACGTAAAGGATGCAAGATTTTCTACTCTGTCTTGTTAAGGAAAGATACATTAAAAGAAAAGCTAAATAGTCAACTTAAATGGGAAAGGGATATCAACGTACATATATCAGAACAACTCTGGAAGGTTTATAACTATGTACCCCTCAGAACAACTTGTAATACACAATTAAGATGGCTTCAATATAAAATTGTCCAAAGAATCATTACAACAAACAAGGATATATTAACTATAAACTGACACAATCTGCTTCTAGTACATTTTGTAATGTTACAATCGAATCAATTATCCACATATTTTGTGAGTGTGTACGTGAGAAACGTTGTGGCAACAACTGAAAGCCTTGATTGAACAAGATACAGGCACAAGATTAATTCTGGATGCAAAACATATCATCTTTTGTATTAAAATCTGATTATCATCGCGGCAAAATACTATATATATGCAAAGAGATATTCTTGAATTTGTTTGGTACTTCGTGTTGGGAGTGTCGAGCTCCTTATTATGATCCAATACTCGTGCTTCAAACAATTCAAAATTAACATTGAGGTGTTCTGTAATATAAAAACGTTGTTCACTGGTCCCTCGGGGACTATGGGTTGATGCACCCTCTATGTTTGTTTATGTCCCCTCGTTACCAGTGAACAACTTATATTAGCACTTTGCAAATACAGGTATTTCGACATTCTAATATGAATTTAACTGACTCCTCCTTCAATGATCGGTGTCTGTACGCAATGCCAACTCATTTATGTGTGTATTTTATTGCACCACTTCCACACAGTTGGGACATGAATCATCCCTACTAAATGGTTTATCTGAGATCCTCTCAACACCGATATGTGTTTCCTCATCATACCACCTTTCCTGTTGATACTCTGCAACAGAAAATGTTGCTGCTTTCCTACCGTTGACAAAGGTATGCATGGTCGGCGGTCTGCGATCACGTTATCGCTGAAAAGTCGCCACCCTTCGCTCGTAGAGAAGCTTTGCTAGCTCGTAACTTCTGCTACTAACGCTGCTACCACTCAGCTCCTCGTACTACTACTACTGCTGCTGCTACCACTCATTACTACTACTACTGCTCGTGCACTACTACTACTACCGCTGCTGCTACTACTATTCGCACTACTACTACCACGCTTGCTGCTACTACTACTACCACTACTGCACTACTACTACCGTTGCTACTGTTGCTCATTACTACTACTGCTACTACTACTAACTCACTGCTACCACTACTCACTACTGACTTCACCGCAGCTACTGCTACTACAACCACTACTGATACCACTACTACTGTACTACCACTGCTGCTGCTGCTAACTCACTATTCGTGCTACCACTACTACCACCGCACTACTACTACTGCTGCTGCTACTACTACTACTACCACTGCACTACTACTGCTGCTACTACTACCATTACCACTGCTGCTGCGCTGCAGCTGCTACTACTAATCGTAACTACTCACTACTACTGCTGCTACTACTAATCGTAACTACTACTACTGCTGTTACTTCATTGTACTACTACTCACTGCTGATACTCACTCTGTAACCACTACTGCTGTTGCCGCAGTTGCTACTCACCACTGCAATTGCTACACTACTACCACTACTCACTGCGCACCACCACTGCACTACTCACTACTACCACTGCTCGCTACCACTACGTACCACACTACCACTACTACTACCACTGTTGCTACTACCACTGCACTACTGCACCACTACTACTCACTGCTGCCACTACCACCGTACCACTCACTACTACTACTGCTGCTACCACTGCACGTATCACTACTACCACCGCCTGCTGCCACTACCACCGCACCACTACTCACTACTGCTGCTACTACCACTGTACCACTACTACCACTACCACCGTACCACTACCACCACTGCTGCTACTACCATTAACGCACTACCACTGCTGCTGCCACTACTCACTCGTACTACTACTACTATTGCTGCCACCACCGTACTACTCACTACTACTACCACTACCGCTGCTACTACTCACCGCACTACTACTTCACTACTGCTGCCACTACCGTACCACTACTACTACTACTACTACTGCCGCTAACTAATCGTACTACTACTACTACTGCTACTATCGCTACTACAATCCACTACCACTGCTACCATGTACTTACCACTACCACTACTACCACTAGCCACCACTACTGCTGCTACTATTACTACTACTCACTACTCACCGCACTACTAACTAATACTACTACTACTGCTGCTACCACTCGTCCCACTACTACTACTCACTGTTGCTACTACTACCACTCGCTACTCACTACTACTACTACTACTACTACTAATGCTGCTACTACTAATCGTACCTACTAATGCTACTACTTCACTGTACCTACTACCACTGCTGCTACTACTAATCGTACCACTACTACTACTACCACTGCTGCTACTTCACTCGTACTCACTACTACTACTACTGCCGCCACCACTAATCGTACCACAACCACTACTACCACTCACCACTACCACCACTACCACCGCCACTCACCACTGCACCACTCACCACCACCACTCGCTGCAGAAATGCCACTACCACTACTGCACACTGCTACTGCTGCTGCCACTACTACTACCACAACCACCGTAACCACCACTAGCACTACCACTGCTGCTGCCACCGCCACTGCACTCACTTCACTGCTGCTGCTGCTACTCACTTCACTTCACTACCACTCGCACCACTACCACTACACTGTACCACTACTACTACTACTACCACCACCGGTGCCGCCACTACCACTACACTCACTACCACCACTGTAAATTACTACCGCTTCCGCCGCCACTCATCACTACCGCTGCTGCCACTACCACCACTCGTACATTTACTCACCACTGTTCGCACTACTCACTACCACTGCTACTACTACCACTTCGTACTACTCACTACTGCTGCTGCACTACCACTCCACCATCACCACTTCTACTACTACTACTGCTGCTACTCACCACAAGCACCACTACTCACTACTGCTGCCACTACCACAAGTACCACTACTCACTTGCTACTGCCGCCACTAGTTAATTACTACTACCACCACTGCACTACCTACTACCGCAGCTGCTACTACCACTGTACCACCACCACTACCGCCGCTGCCACTATCTACCTGCACCACTACTACTACCACTGTTGCTGCTACTACCACTGTACTACTCACCACTACTACTGTACTACTACTACTACTACTAGAACTCTCTACTGCAGCTGCAACTACTACTGATACTACCACTACCTCGTACTACTACTGTTGCTGCTACCACCATTCGTACTACCACTACTACTCACTGCTGCTGGCTACTACCATCCGTGCTTCACTACTACTACCGCCGCCGCTACTACTCACTACTACTACCGCTGCTACTACTACCGTACCACCATTGCCGCTGCCGCAGCTGCTACTCACCACCGTACCACTACTACTGCTGCTACTACTAATCGTACTCACTACCACTGCTGCTGTTACCACTACTCGTACCACTACTACTACCACTACCGTACCGTACCACTACCTACCACTATTACTTCTACCGCAGCTGCCGCAGCCACTACCACTATTACCGATACCACCACCACCGCACCACTTTTCTACTGCCACTGCTACTACCACCGTACCACTACTACTTCTGCTGCAGCCGCTACTACCACTCGTACCACTGCTACCGCTGTTGTTGCTACTACTACTACCGTACTAATACCGCTGCTGCTACTCGTACCACTAATACTACTCAATTTCTACTACTACTGCTGCCAGCTACCACTACCGCGTACTACTACTACCGATGTTGCTACTACTACTCACTACATTACTCACCGTACCTGTAATTACCACCACCGCCGCTGCTGCTACTGTACATCACCACTACTACTACCTGTATCTCTACCACTGCTGCAGCTGCTACTACCACTGCACTACTACTACTGATGCTGCTACTACTACTACTACCACCGCACCACTAATTACTACTGCTGCTACTACTAATTGTAATTACTATTACTTTCACTAATGCCGCAGCTGTAGTTTCTACCACTCGTGCTAACTGCTGCTGGTTACTTACTACTATCACTACTACTACCGTACCACTACTACTACTACTCACTGTACTACTACTACTACTACTACTGTACTACTACTACTACTACTACTGCTGCTGCTGCGGCTGGAAAGCTACCACTAACCGTAATTACCACTACTACCACTGCTGCTGCAGTTACCACTACCGTACTCACACCACTGCTTTTACCGCTGCTACTTCACTACTACTATTACTACTGTAATACTACTACCACCGTACCACCACTAGTACTACCTACCGCCGCTGCCACTGCCACTGCACCACACTGCTACCGCTGCTGCTGCTACCACCACTACTACCACCACTAATTGTACCACTACTCACTACCACTCGCACCACTACTACTACTACCACCACCGGCTGCCGCTGCCTACTACTACCACTACCACCGCACCACCACTGCTTCTGCTGCTACTACTGCCACTGCTGCTGCTTCCACTACTCACTCGTACATTCACTACTCACTGCTCGTACCACTACTACTGCTACTACTCACCACTACCGCACTACTACTACTGCTGCTGCTACTACTCGTACCACTGCCACCACTACTACTACTACTTTTACTGCTGCCACTACTACAAGTACTACTACTACTACTGCTACTACTACAAGTACTACTACTACTGTTACTGCTGCCACTAATTCACCACTACCACTACTACTACTACTACTACTACCACGAGTCTCTGACCACTACCACTGCCACTGCTACCACTGTACCACTACTACGTTTCTACTACTACAAGTACTACTACTACTACTACTGCTGCTACTACTACAAGTACTACTACTATCGTACTGCTGCTACTACTCGTACTACTACTACAACTACTACTACTGCTACTACTACAAGTACTACTACTACTGCTACTGCTGCTACTACTCGTACTACTACTACTACAACTACTGATACTACTACGAGTACTACTACTGCTACTGCTGCTTCTACTCGTACTACTACTACTACTGCTTCTACTACTACAAGTACTACTACTACTACAAGTACTACTACTACTACTGCTGCTACTACTACAAGTACTACTACTATCGTACTGCTGCTACTACTCGTACTACTACTACAACTACTACTACTGCTACTACTACAAGTACTACTACTACTGCTACTGCTGCTACTACTCGTACTACTACTACTACTACTACTACTGATACTACTACGAGTACTACTGCTACTACTGCTACTACTCGTACTACTACTACTACTGCTTCTACTGATACTACTACGAGTACTACTGCTACTGCTGCTACTACTGCTACTACTACTAGTACTACTACTACTGCTGATACTACTACGAGTACTACTACTACTGCTACTGCTACTACTAGTACTCGTACTGCTGCTGTTAATAATCATTACATTTGTAATAGAAAAGATCATCATTGTCATCTCTATATTTCTCCGCCATTGCAACCAAATCCAAATCGAATTCTCTACTCGCACTACTGCAGCTACCACCACTACTTTTCGCCAGATATTGTCGACCCCATCAACAGACAAGCGTGCCATCAAATCGAAATCTCTACTCTCTGCGGGAATACTACCACTAACAACACCGATGTGTTGATGGCATGAGGAACGGTATGATGAGACCGCTCAGTGCAGCCTCCGACACCAGTTACCAACACCACGTTCTCTGGGGTGGTGGGCCAGGGGGTGGAGCGAACACCCGACGAGCAGTAACTCTGGTTTGATTCTCATTGGAGCGGAACGTAAAGTCCATTAAGTGGTATCACATTCCCTCGTCTCTATTTCTTTCCTGCTTTCTCCTCCAATTAATCCGATATGCTATAGCAAGTGGGTGAAACGTTCGCTCGTCACACCGAAAACCCCGGTACGATTCCGCACATGATTAAAATGTGCGAAGCCAATTTGTTGTGTCCCCTGTCTCGATATTGTTGGAATATTACTGAGAGTGGCGTAAAACGAGACTCACTCGGTTACTTATACCTGTTAATAGCATACATCATGTGCAACTGTTGGGGTGTTTGCTTATACATCCGGGTTAGAATTGGTCTTCGGTAACCCATGCTTGTCGTAGGAGGCGGCTAACGGGATCGGGTGGTCAGGTTCGCTGACATCGTACATCGTATCCCATCTGCGTAGATTGATGTTCAAGCTCTTGATCACTGGACTGTCTGGCCCAGGCTCGATTATTTACAGACCGCCGCCATATAGTTTGATTATTGCTCTGTGAGGCGGCAAACAACAAACAAACGTGAACTTGTTTTAGTTCCTTACCTTTATTTATTTACACACCTGAACGTTTCCCGTCAGCAAATGTAAGCTGATTTAGGGATTAGCTGGGATGGATTAACGGAATATTACTAAGACAGCGTGAAACCATACTCACTCACTAATACCTGCTCATGGCATACATTGCGTCAAATTATTTGGATATTTGCTTATACGTGCTTTAGCACTTTGCTTATATTTACTTATATCCATTGCTGTTTTTGTGATGTCAGACGATGTAACTTGATTCAGGAATTACCTTAGACGGATTAAACGGGAAATGACTGGATGACTTAAGGGTTGTTTTGAACTTGAGATGTTATCATTTTCAAGACACAGCGACAGACCAACAACTGAACACCGTACAGACTGAACACCCTGATACAACTGACAGACTGACAGACTGAACACTGCAACTGATCTGATGCAACTGCAAGACAGACTGAACACACTGATGCAACTGACAGACTGAACACTCTGATGCAACTGACAGACAGAACACCCTGATGCAACTGACAGACTGAACACTCTGATGCAACTGAAAGACTGAACACTCTGATGCAACTGACAGACTGAACACTCTGATGCAACTGACAGACTGAACACTCTGATGCAACTGACAGACTGAACACCCTGATGCAACTGACAGACTGAACACTCTGATGCAACTGATGCAACTGACAGACTGAACACTGACTGATGCAACTGACAGACTGAACACTCTGATGCAACTGACAGACAGACTGAACACCCTGATGCAACTGACAGACTGAACACTCAGACTGACAGACTGAACACTCTGATGCAACTGACAGACTGAACACCCTGATGCAACTGACAGACTGAACACTCTGATGCCTTGATGCAACTGACAGACTGAACACTCTGATGCAACTGACAGACTGAACACTCTGATGCAACTGACAGACTGAACACTCTGATGCAACTGACAGACTGAACACCCTGATGCAACTGACAGACTGAACACTCTGATGCAACTGACAGACTGAACACTCTGATGCAACTGACAGACTGAACACTCTGATGCAACTGACAGACTGAACACCTGATGCAACTGATGCAACTGACAAGACTGAACACCCTGATGCAACTGACAGACTGAACACCCTGATGCAACTGACAGACTGAACACTCTGATGCAACTGACAGACTGAACACCCTGATGCAACTGACAGACTGAACACTCTGATGCAACTGACAGACTGAACACTCTGATGCAACTGACAGACTGAACACTCCTGATGCAACTGACAGACTGAACACTCTGATGCAACTGACAGACTGAACACCCTGATGCAACTGACAGACAGAACACCCTGATGCAACTGACAGACTGAACACCCTGATGCAACTGACAGACTGAACACTCTGATGCAACTGACAGACTGAACACTCTGATGCAACTGACAGACTGAACACTCTGATGCAACTGACAGACTGAACACCCTGATGCAACTGACAGACTGAACACTCTGATGCAACTGACAGACTGAACACTCTGATGCAATGATTGACTCTGAACAACTGACAGACTGAACACTCTGATGCAACTGACAGACTGAACACCCTGATGCAACTGACAGACTGAACACCCTGATGCAACTGACAGACAGAACACCCTGATGCAACTGACAGACTGAACACCCTGATGCAACTGACAGACTGAACACCCTGATGCAACTGACAGACTGAACACTCTGATGCAACTGACAGACTGAACACTCTGATGCAACTGACAGACTGAACACTCTGATGCAACTGACAGACTGAACACTCTGATGCTCTGATGCAACTCTGATGACAGACTGAACACTCTGATGCAACTGACAGACTGAACACAGACTGAACACCGTGACAGACTGAAACTGATGCAACTGACAGACAGAACTGATGCCTGACAGACTGAACAACTGACAGACTGAACACTCTGATGCAACTGACAGACTGAACACTCTGATGCAACTGACAGACTGATGAACACTGAACTGATGCAACTGACAGACTGAACACTCTGATGCAACTGACAGACAGACTGAACACTCTGATGAACACAACTGACAGACTGAACACTCTGATGCAACTGCACTGAACACTCTGACAGACTGAACACCCTGATGCAACTGACAGACTGAACACCCTGATGCAACTGACAGACTGAACACACTGATGCAACTGACAGACTGAACACTCTGATGCAACTGACAGACTGAACACTCTGATGCAACTGACAGACTGAACACTCTGATGCAACTGACAGACTGAACACCCTGATGCAACTGACAGACTGAACACTGATGCAACTGACAGACTGAACACTCTGATGCAACTGACAGACTGAACACCCTGATGCAAGACTGAACACTCTGATGACAGACTGAACAACTGATGCAACTGATGCAACTGACAGACTGAACACCCTGATGCAACTGACAGACTGAACACTCTGATGCAACTGACAGACTGAACACTCTGATGCAACTGACAGACTGAACACCCTGATGCAACTGACAGACTGAACACCTGATGCAACTGACAGACTGAACACCCTGATGCAACTGACAGACTGAACACCTGATGCAACTGACAGACTGAACACCATGGTGCAACTGAGAGACTGAACACTCTGATGCAACTGACAGACTGACAGAATAAACTGTTAAACATATCTAACTGAAACACTGAAAACTGTTGGAAGCAATTACAATTATCTCAATTAGAGGTGAGGTGAAATTGGGTTTTACGTCGTGCTTGAGAATATTTCGTCTCATATGACGACGTGCATGCGTGTGTATGTGTATGTGCGGCTGCTTGTACTAGCCCAGACTTAAGCTGGTTTTATAGTGCTAGCCCACTGAGATACCATGCTGCAGTGAAGCATGAATACCCCACTCAGACACATTATACTGACTCCGAGCCGACCAGTCCTTATTGTACCCATTAATGCCGAGCGCCAGGCAGGGACCAACAAGTACCATATTTTAACGTCTTTTGGTATGACGCGGTCGGGGATCGAACCCGCGACCTTCCGCTCTCCGGGCGGACGCTCTAACCACTACACCACGGAGGCGGTCATCTCACTTAGAAAGGGTACTGCACATACAATCATACACACACACGCATACACATACACACAATATATACAAACGGGTTCGAAAGGCCAGTGTAAGATTTCTTTGACTGGATTATATGAGTCTGATGTTAACCACGTGTCGACTTGTTTAGCTAAATGCTGACCAGGCAACTCCAGCCCGGAGTCTGCTTTACACAGTCAAACAACATGATTCAATAACTGTATTAGATTACAGAGATGATTGAATTACAGTCCACCATGATCAAGGAATGCGATACTGCCTTGAGGCGCGTTGTGCTGTTTGTGCAAGACTACAATGATATGTCGCAATCAATAACTTGTTTTGTTCTATACGCTTCCCGCGTGTACATCACGGAAAACGTGAAAGCACGACTATTCTCATATACTGTTACCTTAGCAAAGCGACACTCCTACAAAGTGACTGACTGACTGAGTTTGGTTTTACGCCGCTTTTAGCAATATTCCCGCAACATCACGGCGGGGGACACCAGAAATGGGCTTCACACAATGTACCCATGTGGGGATTCGAACCCGGGTCTTCGGCGTGACGAGCCAACGCTTTAACCACTAGGCTACCCCACCGCCCCTCCTACACAGTGGCACTGTTGGGGTGTGTTATTGGGACGAGCTGTTATTGTCGCAGGGCTTTTTATAAGTCCTCCTATTATAATGTTGTACTGCATCGAGGACTCTATCGATGTGCTGCTATTCCGAGGTGGTATAATAAAAAAATGTTTAGTTTGTTTTCTTTGTTGTTTAACTAAGCTTGTAGCTATATGGCGGCGGTATGCACATAATCGACTCTGGACCAGAACATCCAGTGACAACATAAGCATCGGTCTACGAAGAGATACTGTAACATAGGCGATGAAGTACTTAAAGATACCATTTTCGCTTGGACACCATGGACTCAATGTTTAGCTAATGTTTTCTAGTTTGTAAATAACACTGCGTCCAGATCACCCTAAATATTCCATAACTTTTGTTATTAAATAATTCAGTGGCGTCTAACGTTTATTTGCCACAAAAATGAAGAAAATTCCATGTAAACATATGGAGAAATCGGAATTCAAACTATACATGGTACAATGCATAGAAATTCCATTTGCGATATTATAGATGTCTGTTCAGTTTGAGTTGGTATTGTTTGGGAATGCATCTATGGTAATAGCTTTGGGTAAAATCAACAATTTTCTCGCAATATGGTGGCGGTTATGTAATGAATTAATATGTAATTCCTCGTGTCTGAACCAGACACTCCAGAGTTGTGATATACTCTGTTTCAAGTCAGCATGTCTGATCACCAGATTATGTTAGTCGCCCCTTTGTGATAGGCAATCAAACAAACGAAATGTAATTTAAGTTGAAATTCAAATTAAAGGTCACACAGATAGAGTATTTAAATACGGCATATATCGCAGGAATAGTTTTCTTTAACAAACACAATATCGACCTATCCATTGGTGCACAGTGTATCAAAGTTTGTAATTTTGTTGTTTACTGCCGTCCTCCGCAATATTCCAGCGATATAGCGGACTGGACCTAATGACTAAGTCCTTGCTTATTGAGGCTACACTGCAACAGGGTGACACTGTACAGGCCTCATGTTCTTAGTTACACTGTAACGAGGAGATGCTGTAACAAGATGATGACACAACGAGGTGATACGTTTCCAGTTTCGAAGATGGAAATTACAGTATCGCATTGCTACAGCAAGTATAGCATGTAAGGCTTAGTTTCGCGAACGGCGGTTTATGAAGGATGTTGTCCACGTCGCCCACAGGCCATGTCGTGGCTGTTGAGGCTGATCCACGATACGCCACCACAGTGGCTGCAGTAAGTAATGACAATGAGACAGAGTTGTGATGTAACAACTGTTACAGCTTGTGTTGACACCGCTCCCACGCAGCAAAGTATACAAAGGTCAAGGTTAGAACAGGATGTAGCAGGACAACTCTACACTCACGGTTCTATCATTAAATACGAAACATGGCGGGCGAAGATGCGTGTCCCTGAATGTGCGTGTTCCTGAATAAATGTTTACGTTTTTCGTACACTTTTAAGAAACGTAACCATTCACAAAATAACAATTTGCACAGCAAGAAAGTGCTTTACCAGGGTGAGCTTATAGGCATATAATATAGCGCTACTTGGCTCTGACCGTCACCTGGGGCTCTGGCTTCTGAGATCTCACGAGCCTCTTCGATCCCTTTGCGTAAGATATGTTAGGTAGGTAAGGCGAAACGCCATCCTTAGCCCTTGGATCCTCTTTTCGATCAGGGGCGGTGGGGTAGCCTAGCGTTGGCTCGTCACGCTGAAGACCCGGGTTCGATTCCCCACACGGGCACAATGTGTTAAGCCCATTTCTGGTGTCCCCCGCCGTGATATTGCTGGAATATTGCTAAAAGCGGCGTAAAACTAAACTCAGTCAGTCAGGCAGGCAGTCTTTTCGATCAAGAACGCATTTGCGATCATTATGGCTGGGTACCTCTTCCCCACCAAACACAGTTTTACAATTCTTAGGGTTGACCCAAACACGCTTTTGCGATCCTTGGGTCAAGCGCCCCTTTGCTATCAGGTTTAGTTGTGAAGCATACATTCACCAGGTGGTAGAACGACACCTTTCCTGCTCATCGCTGTCCGAGGATAGGTGCAGCTCGATATCATGGTAATCATTAGGGTTCACTGGTGTCTTTGTTGTCCGTGGATTTCTGTGCTAACAGTTTCATAGCATGCTGTCATCATGCATTGTTTGGAGACAGGTTATCTGGTATGGGTAGGCAAGACATTGGCGGATCCAGAAGAGGGGTGCAGGGGTGCGCACCCCCATCCCCCCACCCACCCTTTTGTCCTGAAAGTTTATTAAATGACCAGTGAAACTTAGGAGAAAATGAAATGTTCACCCTCCCTTTTCTCAATAAACACACACACACACACACACACACACACACACACACACACACACACACACACACACACACACACACACACACACACACACACACACACACACACACACACACACACACACACACACACACACATACACACACACCACACACACACACACACACACACAAACACTTTATCCATCCGCCCTGCAAGAGTATTCATGTACTGAGCATTCATATGTAAGAATGACAGTATTTCACGCAGTAGTTCTGTGCAGAAGTACATTCATATTGTCATGAGTCAAGCTTCTCTGTAGGTCAGGTTAATCTTTATTGTTGTGAGTCAAGTCACTCTTCAGGTCAAGTTACTTTTCAGGTCAAGTACACGTATGTTCAAGAAGTCTTGAATTTCCTTGTCGACCCGAGCGACCTTATTCTGTAAACTAGGCGTTTGTTAAGAGGTTTTCCCTAAATGCTCAAATTTCTCCCGAACTTACCAAGCCAAATTTCTCCCGAACTTACCAAGCCATAGAGCATTGAGATAAATAGAATACATATCACCACTGAGCTTCCATATCTGTATATTTTGTGGTTACTAACAGACATTATTACCCACGTGGTCAACGTATGGGTAGTTGCATACTAATCTCGTACGTCACACGAGTGTCGTATCGCGTTGACCTGTGTCGTAACGACTTGACCTGAGATTCTAACGATTTGATTGGATAACCGATGACCTCTCAGTTAGGTCACGTTGTGACGGAACTACTTGTTCATTCATAACAAACACCACACTCCGGCACAGCGATGACTTAACATAACAAGGAACTCTGGGTAGTAGATAGACTAAGGCTTAGTCTCTGAATATATATAATTTTCATAGTAACAAACAAGCCCATTTATATTGAAAAGGAGCCCCGGGGAGACCAGAGATTCAGAACCTGAACCTGAGGAAATCTAGACTTGCTTCATTTAGGGCTTTAGCACTGCAGAGAGGGCTTGGCAGTAGGGAAATTAATGTGGTTCAGGGACTGTGAGACAGACTAGGTAGGAGAGTGAACAAACACGTGATTTCATTCATTCTACAACTTATATGCATTGTGGGAATGTAAATATTGCTAACGTTGCCGTGTCGCTGTTTAATTGTGAGTCGAACTGAGACATTATATCCGCCGAAAAACATAAACGCAATGTTTCCACCAGTGATGTTAGCCGAGTAAAGCAGTTGCAAACCAAGAAACGGGTGCTACGGAGTAGTTTACTGTAGGAGGCTGTACGAGAAGCGATTACAACTGACATGCATCGTGCCGTCGGTTACCAAGGGGACAGACGAGAATGGCGTAGTGACGTCATTACAGTGTGACGTCATGCAAAAGTGTTCATTCTTCCGCAACCTCTTTATGAAACCGGTTTCGGTTTGAAACCATAACAATAACAAAAATACGCTATTTTGTCAATGTAATGCATGTAAGACGTGGGTAATAAATAAAATACCACACTCCCCAGATAGCATTCAGACGTTGGCCCAACGTTGGCAATGGTTTTGCTAACATTGCCAACGTTGGGCCAACGTCCGAATGCTATCTGGGTCGGTCTCATTACATACGAATTATACGAAACTCGAGACCTTCCTGTGGTTTCTGGATACCATAGGAAGGACACTCGTTTCGTATAATTCGTATGTAATGAGACCTCGTGTAGTATTCTCTATATATGCTACCCGTGAAGATCCGGGTTAGAAGTTGTCTTCAGTAACCCATGCTACCCGTAAGCGGCGACTAACGGGATCGGGTGGTCAGACTCGCTGACTTGGTTGACACGGTACGTGTCATCGTATCCCAATTGGGATGTTCATGATGTTGATCACTGGAATGTCTGGTCCAGACACGAATATCTACCTGGGATATTGCTGTGTGCGGCTTCAACAACATACAAACCAGACAAACAAAACAGATTATATACATGTATACTAGAACTTCACTGTGGTCCCTGTCTTAGACTGCGAATGATCAACAACATGCTTATGATTTAAAACAGTATATTCGTACAATAAATATATATCTCCAGTAAGTTGGCGTGGCGTTTCCCAGTGTGAAATAATACATTTTTAACAAAACATAATTAACATCATTTGACCGACAAAGTTGGTGTTATTTTTTTATGAATCACTTTACATTTGCACTAAACAAAAGCTGTGATTTTATTTCACCCACACAAATACGACATGCTGTTCTTGATGTTCGCGGTAAATTTGTTCGCGATTTAAGATTTGCTGCAAAAAACAAATACTGCTGTGGTGATCTTATCGACGATTTAGTGTAAACGGGAAGGTGGAGAAGCCGAGTGGTTGATGTGTTCGCTCGTCACGCCAAAGACCCACATGTATTTTCCCATCGTAATGATGCTGGAGTTCTGCTGAAAGCGACTTGCCCAACTAGCTACAATCAAGAAGATCAATTCTAACCCGGATCTTCACGGGTATAAGGTACAGCGACAAACACATTTCCATCTTCACGGGTGAGCGGGGTTTGCAGCTGCTGAACATGCCTGTTGGACCTGGGTCTTTGACATATGAATGGACGTGATGTGCTGGTTTTGTTTCTACAATATTCCAGCTGTATGACTAGACAACCCAGGTCTGTATAATGCACTGAAATATCCACGAGGCTGAAGTTAAAACCATCAGCTAATGGCAAATGATCGCGCCTGACCACAAGTTCAATCACATTACCTCTTATCGCCCACATAGGTAATTGCTGGAGGGCCTTTTCCTACAGTGGATACCCAGGGGACAATGATGTTTGTCTGGATTCGAGCTGAGTGTTGTCAAATACTGGATCACTCACTCTACAATATGTAAACATGTACGTGTTGTGTGCACAATGAAACATATTGAATTCCCTACGCCCCTTAACGGACCAGCGGAAGGTCGCGGGTTCGATCCCCGGCCGCGTCATACCAAAAGACGTTAAAATATGGTACTTGTTGGTCCCTGCCTGGTGCTCGGCATTAATGGGTACAACAAGGACTGGTCGGCTCGGTATAATGTCAGTATAATGTGTCTAAGAGGGGTATTCATGCTTAACTGCGGCATGGTATCTCAGTGGGCTAGCACTATAAAACCATCTTGAGTCTGGGCTAGTACAAGCAGCCACTCATACACATGTATGCACGTCGTCATATGAGCGAACTATTATAATATTATGACGTCAAACCCTACGTTAAAGCCCATTTCACCTGACCTTAACGGACGACTGGGTGGAATTGCATACAATGTCACTGGGGCGATACTGCGTGAATTTACGGGATTTCACTAAAGACACCTCGCACGCGAATGTAATGGCGTGCTAATACATTAGTATTAATGTTGCAGCCAACGTGTTTCTACCTGGCTGTTATCGTGGTAAGAATCACATAGGCTTATAGTCATATGTCAATAAATTATAGTTGCGTGAGCGGGGCTTAACGCCCCATCTACATTAGTCCAGCTATACAACGGTACATCAGCTAAACGTGAGTGTGAGTGAGTGAGAATGGTGTTACGCTGCTTTTAGCAATATTCCAGCAATATCACTGCGGGGGACACCAGCAATGGGCTTCCCATATTGTACCCACTACAGAAACCATCCGTGTATGGGGTAATTGGGGAATCAAGTTGGTTTCCATGTGAGGAATCGAACCCGGATCTTTGGCGTGGCAAGCGAACGCTTTAACCACTAGGCTACCCCACTGCCCCCCTTAATGTGGGAGAGGAAACCAAAGTGATTTCAGTTGATATGGATTTAACGCTGTACGAATATGGTTCGTATAACATAATCAGAAACATCAGAAACATAATCGTGGTACGGGTTCGAACCCATGAATTTTATAGGATTCAGGTGTCACCGTAGAAAGCAAAGTTACTCGGCACCTTACACTACTGGGCCACAAGGGTCCCTACTTTTTTGATTGGGTAGGTACATGATTATACACATGAACAGAATGGAGCTCCAACACTGTGCAACCACTCGAACTCAGACAAACAACAACCCTGAATTCCTCTAAATGTGCCTTAAAACTTTTCCTAAAGTCAAAACAATGATCACGTAACAGTCTCGTTTCCTACTGACTGGGTCCCGTCCTATTGCGCAACTTAGTACAATAACCAGTCTAGAATTTTGAGAGCAATTCATTTAACTGGATACATAAATATCAATCAGTATTATTTGATACATCTAAGCACTTGTATATTGCAACACTACGCTTCTTCTGATCTTTGCAAATACGTCATGCAGCGTGCTCTGTCGTACAGCCTGCTCTGACAAACGGAAACCTGGAAATTGTGGAAATCCCAAAACGATGCTCTGCCGCTGGAAAAGTTTGGCAGTCTGGTACGGATATGATATTGTATCAATTACATTGTGCCTTACAGGACTACACTGAATAAGCGCCAAAAATACAAAACAGGTGTAACCAGTGAGCCAGATGAATTGTGAATCATTTTACGACCTCGTCAAACAGGGGCAGTCTGTGACGTCTAAGTTTAGGTCATGCTGCGTACACCTCGCCATAAAATATAGAAATACGATGTTATTAAAGCTTCAAATTAAAATTAAATTGTAAATACCATTTTTTTATGAAACAAGGAATAGGAATTCAGTGTAACCATAGTTGTTTGTGGTGTCTCTTTTCACTTTCACACGAGAAAATTCGGATCGGCTGAAAAGTAGGTCATTGTCTGAATAGGTTAATGAGACTCATGTTTCGGTTTGTTCAGAAAATATTACAGTGCCTAACAAGCATACCCTGAAACCATTTTACATACAAGTGTTTTCTGTGTTGTAGTACTCCCATCGCTTGTTTTATGTAGCGATTTGAGCATGTAGTTATGTTTGGAATCCAGCGCGGTATAAATGCTCATATTATTATTATTATTATAATATGAAAGTGTCATCTTCCAGTGGAGTTCAGTAGGTAGAAGACAAGACCATACCACGTCACAGTACTTACAATATCAGTAATGCAAACTTCCAGAATGCCGAGGTTCTGCAACTGTATCGAGGTTCCCGAACGATGACAAAATGAGTTTAGATCAGGTGACTGAAACGTGTAACGTGTATGTTTTACAGGTTCAACTTTCGAGAGGTTGACAAGGGGTCCGTGAAGTAATGTTTTTGCGAAGCTATGTTCGAGAGTGAGTATGTATCTGTCCTGATTGACAAGGATCCGCTTTAGCCGGGGCGATGGGGAGTCAGGAAGGCGTTGGTGTCAGAAGGGCTTATCTCAATGGGAATGGAGAAGCATGGAGATACTGGGGATAATCTGTATTATCCCCTAAAGACCGACTGTCAGATGAACTACCGTAAAGCGTAATAATAAATGCAAAAAATCATGCTACATCCAAGATGATTGCATTTATAGAGCGCCGTGAGTGATACAATATCGGGATGTTATGAAAGACTAATTGTGTAACACTCGCATATACATATATACTAGTACATCTCTCTCTCTCTCTCTCTCTCTCTCTCTCTCTCTCTCTCTCTCTCTCTCTCTCTCTCTCTCTCTCTCTCTCTCTCTCTCTCTTTGGTGCTTCAATACAACAGATTATAATCACATATATTCGTACATCAATCACCAGCGGATCCTTGCAGGTAAGGGACAGAACTCCCCAATAAAAATATCCGTTACTCGTCACCTTGCATGTGATCTTCAATGAGTTGGTTGTAAGGGAAGGGTGTTCCGGGGTACTGATACGAAGGACGGATGTTTGTATGTGCTCTGAGGGAAGTTAATTATCTTCGGGGGTTTATTTTGGTATAATGTAAAACACAGTCATAATAGGTGAGATTATTTTCCCCTTTCGGCTTAACAGCTGATGCTCGTCATCCCTACGGCGATCGATGACGTCATGTTCATAAGAAATCGGATTACAGGAAAGCCATGACCTTGAAGAACCCTGATCGGCTAAACTTGAGCTGCGAGATTGAATTCACACTGACTTTATTTCTAATTCTGCACTGAACGAATCTGCATGTCATTAAGGGCTAAATGCCTGTGACCGCCGGTTACATAACATCAGGAGATATTTGAATTAGTGTTAGATCTTCTCTTTGGTGGTGATAATTAGTAATAGTATACAACATTAATAAAAGATTAATGAAGCTCATTATAGCTATTTTGAATAATATAATTAGTAGTGGGAGTGAGTGAGTGAGTAAATATTTAATGTCACATCGGGAATATTTCAGTCATATCGTGACGACAAAACATGTGAAATACAAGAAGAGCAAACCTCTCTGAACAGTGCCATGTTTTCCACGAAACAATATATGCAACGTTGGCCGCTCTGGTCAACACAACTGTAGCAGAAAATGGGTACCCGGAGGGATAAGTCATATGATCCGGGGTAATAATGTCCATCAGTGTTGTATGCGCTTGGTGCATGTCCGTGCTGCGTGGTTCAGCGCTATCTAAGTGGCCATATTATTACAGAATCCAACACCCACGCCCAAGTCCACACCCTATAATCGACTCAGAAAACACTCCTCACATCAACGCAAACTTCACCAGCTACAGCAACACCTTCAACGCCAACGCCGACACCTTCAACACCTCTTCATTCAAAATGCACACGTAAACAGTGACGGTAAAGTGCGCGGACGGTTTGTTGACGATCATGTCATTCATCATTACATAAGGATATCAGGAATACTACGGGCAATGAACAGTTTGTTTTCAAAATGACAAACGCTCACTCAAAGAGCAGTTCAGTTAAATCTCCGAAATCGACCCTGGTACCCGGGCACCTTGTCTTGTAGAAACCTCGAAGACTAATCGATCAATGACGCTCGAAATTAGGATACGGCAGTCTGAATTCTGGCATGTCATAACAATAACTGTTCTTGACAAACTGTCTCCCTCAGCGGGTAATCTGGTTATTTCCAGACTAACACAGACACTGTAATTGACCAATTCCGTTTCAGTCAGGCTATCGGAGCCGGCAGTCAAAATCATCATTAATGATGTCGGGCTCTGTGATAGAACGTCCTATACACAAGCCGGAGATATTGCTTGTATGATTGGAGAAGGGCTCACCCTGCTGACCAGGGGCAGTCAGTGCCGTGTGTCCATCCATCACGGGGTACGCCCGTCTCCTGGGGTGATCTATAGGGGACGTGGCAAGGCACAGGCGGGGTTTATGATCTGCAATCATACAGATACCTACTCAAGCTCGGAGGCAGTTGACTGATGATGTCCAAGGACCTTTACCATTGGTGCCAATATAATTGGATCTTGAAGACATGGTCACACAATTCAGCATAACACCTTTAACTGCCCGGTTAATATTTAAATGAAATACATTTTCCACTTATACAGCATGGGCTGTTCTGAGTCTGTATAACGCTATTGCAAGTTTAGTGGACGCTGTTGTACAAACCTGGGATGTTGATCCACAGGGGATCTATAAAGTATAGAACCCGTGAAAGTTCAGTCTAGAATTGGTCTTCAGGAACCCATGCTTGTCGTAAGAGGCGACTAACGGGATCGGGTGGTCAGGCTCGCTGAATTGGTTGACACATGTCATCGTATCCCGATATTATGTAGACCAATGATCATGCTGTTGATCACTGGATTGTCTGGTCCAGACTCGATTATTTACAGACCGTCACGTGGGTCATCGACGTGACGAGCGAGCTCTTTAACCACTAGGCTACCTCACCGCCCCGACTTTTGAGATGAACTAATACAGCTTTTCATGTATGCATAGTAATTGTCCCAGTATTGGCTACTTAATGCATGTAATTGTGACAGGAATGAGTGGCGCGTTGAAACACAAAACCATTTTTAATTTTTACATCAGTTTAGAAGAAGCTAATGTCTATACAACTAAGTGGATAATGTTAGATAACGGAGACGTTGAGTGCGATGGTGACGACGTAGCACGGTGCCGACGTTGGGTCTCCTGGCTCTCAGTCCAATCTCTCTCAACCTGTTCTGCACAGTTTGACCGGATAGCCTCCGAAGTCCAGGCACCCTGGCTGCTGTGCTCTCACACGTGGCAGTACGATCACGCAAATGTAGTACCCGGATGTACCGATCTTGGGCTGCAGTGGTGACTCGAGGTCTGCCTGTACAGGGACGGTCATTTGTTATACCTGCTTGGTTGTAACGAGCTGCAAGCAGTGATATCGTGCTCAGACTAACATTCAGACGCCTGGCAACCGAAAATTGGTAATGTCCAGCGTGCATTCTTTCAATGGCGATGTTCCGTGTAGCAGCGTCAAGACTTGGCGTAGTGATTTGACCTTGAAACTCCCACAAAACGGAAACCGATTTCCGAAAAATAATCTGTATTTTATAGCCAGACAGTGCATGCTCTTTGCTGCACAATTTCAACTGGTAGGTGATTTCTGTTGCCTTGTGGCGACGCCTTTTTAATTCTTGTAAGAAATCTCATCAAAATCAACATTTTCAGGTAAAGTCGACTCTTCACTTGTGCAATTGTGCAAAAGCATGTTATCAACACTTTTGTTACATATTTTGACGATTTTTTAAACACAACAGGTAATTAATGGATATTTTAAAATACAAAACCCCTATGCGTTTCTATTTTTGGGGGATAGTATATTAATTGTGGGTTCACGTCTCATGGAGAAAGATTGTGGGGTGTGCATTTAATTATCATTAGTCTGTTTCCTGACAGAATTCCAAGACTACGCTTGGTACTTCCATTGGTCTACAGTAACCCATGCTTGTCGTAAGAGGCGACTAACGGGATCCGGTACAAAGCAAAACCAATCCATGTTTGTTGTGGAGGTCCGGTGCGGAAACGATGTCGTCGCAACCATTGACGCGGATACTTGTTCATGACACTAAACAAGGGTTCAATCAGTTACCGTCGTCATGACTTAATTGCAACATTGCCCACGCTGGTGACGAGGTCTACATGCATGTGGATAGGCCTTGTGGGGAATTTAACGTCCTAACAAGATTGTCTGTGCACATTAAGCCCCAGTTTTCTTACTTAGCACTATGTTTATTATTAATATTCTAAAATTGTCATCAGATCTGTGCAAGTGTCTGTGGTATAAAAGATTGTTCACTTGAACCGCTTATGTTAATCATTCAAAAATACACAGGGTACAGGTTGCTGCCTAAACGTTTGCAAATTTAGAAGATACTTCACATCCTGGCAATCTGATCACATGATCAGAAGCACATGGACACAATCAGACAGAAGGCCTCCATGTTGAGAGCAGCACAGTTAGTTATAGCAGAACACAGATCTTTTCTGAACTTCTCGTAATCACCTATTTGGTACACAACGATACAACGTATGTACGTAATACAACGATGCAACGTAGGTGCGCAATACAACGATGCAACGTAGCCACTCAGACACATTACAACGATGACGCATGTAGCCGACCGATGCCGTATGTACGTACACCCATACAACGTATGCCGATAATTTCGAGGCAGAGACCAACAAGTACCATATTTTAGCGTCTTTTGGTATGACACGGCCGGGGGTCGAACCCGCGACTTTCCGCTCTCCGGGCGGACGCTCTAACCACTACACCACGGAGGAGGCGTCAACTACATAAAAAAACAAACTCGGTATACCTTCTTTTGCTCCACAGTTTATACACTTCAAACTTCGACCTGAATTAATAACTAAAACCGTTATCAAAACGTCACTAGGCTGAAAACAATCAACGTAACACTTAACCCTTATATGTCCAAATTGCAACTGTGATACTAATATCAAAATTCATCACCATCGGAACGCGTAAAGGTCCGGGTTAGAATGAACCTTCAGTAACCCATGCTTGTCGTAAGGGGATCGGGTGGTCAAGTTCGCTGGCTTGGTTGACACATGTCATCGGTTCCCAATTGCGCAGATCGATGTTCATGCTGTTGATCACTGGACTGGTGATCTGGTCCAGACTCGATTATTTACAGACCCCCGCCATATAGCTGGAATAATGCTGAGTGCGGCGTAACACTAAACTCACTCACTCACCATCGGAAATGGAAATTCATTTAGCGTAGTTATGTATCTCCTTTAGCCCGGTAGTTTAGGCCTCATTACTGTACTTAGTCTATGTAATGTACTGATCTAGCTTGGACGTTACTTTATGTGCATACCTGACATAAATCCGTTTTTTTACTCGATCACTATCACTTCAAGTGGAACATGTAATTATTGATCTCACCCTTAAATTAGATGATATGGTGCGTTTTGGCTGAACCTATTTATTTATTTATTTATTGGTTTATTTTATTTTATTTATCTATCTATCTATCTATCTATCTATCTATCTATCTATCTATCTATCTATCTATCTATCTATCTATCTATCTATCTATCTATCTATCTATCTATCTATCTATCTTTCTTTCTTTTCTCCTTCTTGGGCGGTGGGGTAGCCTAGTGGTTAAAGCGTTCGCTCTTAACGCTGAAGACAAGGGTTCGATTCTCCACATGGGTACAATGTGTGAAGCCCATTTCTGGTGTCCCCCGCCGTGATATTGCTGGAATATTGCTAAAAGCGGCGTAAAACTATACTCAGTCAGTCAGTCCGTCTTTCTTTCTTTCTTTATATATTTACTTATATATATTTATTTATATATATATATATATATATTTATATATATATATATATATATATATATATTTATTTATTTATTTAAACTGAGTTGTCAACACTCAAGTTTCTACTATCTTGAAAATCGTATTAGTAAGCTAACATTTTCAGGTACTATGTGGAAAAATCAGGATAAGCTGCAACAGTGAATAGGCCTCCTGAGGCTCCACGTTTAGTTCTGTGCGGACACGGGGCGGTGGGGTAGCCTGGTGGTTAAAGCGTTCGCTCGTCACGCCGAAGACCCGGGTTTTATTCCCCACATGGGTACAAAGTGTGAAGCCCATTTCTGGTATCACCCGCTGTGATATTGCTGGAATATTGCTAAAATCGGAGTAAAACTAAAGTCACTCACTCACTCACTGTGAGGACACTGCCATTAGAAAGGAATTAAATTTTCTAGATAAGAGTTTGAATTTTCAAGTCTGACAATAGGAATGGGACCTTGAAGGTCTGCCGTTGATATAGCTGTATGGAAAATAACCGTAGAATGTGTATTGCGCAATGAGAACATGTTCAGTAGCAAGCGTGTACGTGCACACGAGCAGGGCGACAGAACCTCGCGTCCTCGCTGGTCCCAAGAGACCTTACTACACTGAATACACTTCCCCATACTCTCTGATTCATCACTTGTGTGAGCGGGAACGTCACTGTAGGACCTTAGAACTTCACCTCCTATCTCAGTCCATATCCGGGTTTCCCAGGAGATATCTATAAACATCAAACCGAATGTAATTACTGAAACATTATCATTCTATTTCCTGCATTGAAACCGGGTTTCTCGTACTGACAAATATTGTAGTAAAAATGACCCAGCATAACTTTGTACTAGAAAATATAAGATCTAACAAGACTTTTTGACCGATCAGCGAGACCATGACTCTTCAAGCTGAAGAGGACTGTTACCATGTCAAGTAGACTAACGCTTAGTCCCTGAATATATATGATTTTGACAGTAACGAACAAACCTATTTAAGTTGAAAAGGAGCCCCAGATAGCACTGCAGGGAGGGCTGGACAGTAGGGCAAGTAATGTGGTTCAGGGACTGTGAGACAGACGACATGTCAAGAGGAAGGACGAACAATGTTTGGTGTGATACGTTTTTCGTCATAATTTCGATGTCCGTATTGACGTTATTACTAATTTCTAAGAAATGACAAATTACTTCAACATTTTCAA